>NW_025933403.1:0-384 GCF_000764305.2 Hyalella azteca
TAGCTTTGTTAATAAAATAGGTGTCGGCATCAAGTTTTGAGGAATAACTTCAATAATCTAACAAAACTTGTCGAGAATGCACGTAAATAATTATCTTCAATAAACCGAAGTCTTTATACCTCTGTAAAATTCTCCGTACCGTAAAATTTCACAGTTAATTAACTATGACATAATAGAGAACCAAATTGCTGGGTTCATGGTTCTAATACTACGACTTTCGGCAGACGACGCACCGGCAGACGACGCACCAGCAGACGACGCACCGGCAGACGACGCACCGGCAGACGACGCACCGGCAGACGACGCACCGGCAGACGACGCATCGGCAGACGACGCACCGGCAGACGACGCACCGGCAGACGACGCAACGACAGACGACTCAAT
>NW_025933403.1:1349-5484 GCF_000764305.2 Hyalella azteca
GGGGACATGCGCGTGAAGGGGACATGCGCGTGAAGGGGACATGCGCGTGATTTTATTACCATGAAGTATACGCATGGTTTACAGCAACGGTCAGTGAATTCTCACTGAATTCTCAGTGAACCCTCATTGAACCGTCTCTGTGAACCGTCGCAGTGAACCGGCTCTTTAACCCATATTACAGAACCATATTAGTCAACCATATAAGTAACCCATACTAGTGAACCATATTAGTTAGCTATATAGCCATATAAGTAAACCATATTAGCGAACCATATTAATGAACCATCTCTGCCGGCCAGGTTCACCCACCAAGGCCACCGGTTCACACCCCCGGCGTCACCGGATGTTCATTTTTAATAAAAATATTTTATTTTCAATGCCAAACCTCGGCCGCCACACGCGACGGCAGAGCAACGCGGCCAACGCCACTAAACCTGCCACTCATGGCTACTATACACTCGGAAAAATAAGTGTAAATTTGTACAAAATCTGCCACTCATGGCTGCTACACACTGGGAAAAATGAGTGTGAATTTGTCCAAAACCTGCCACTCATGGCTACTACACACTGGGAAAAATGAGTGTAAATTTGTCCAAAACCTGCCACTCATGGCTACTACACACTGGGAAAAATGAGTGTAAATTTGTACGAAGCCTGCCACTCATGGCTACTACACACTCGGAAAAATAAGTGAGACTTTGTCTAAATAGCGATACACTTTTTAGACCTTGTGCGGGTCATATACTGACTTAATTTGGTCCGGACGTATCCGTGCTACGGCCGCTCTCTGGTTAAGAAACTGGGTCACAATTTGGACAATATAACACGCTTATTTTTCTGTATAGGCTATCAGAAAAAAATAATGGGTAAGCATAATGGAAGTCGAACGTAATGGCAGATGAAAAAAAGCTATAAAAAATACCAATAAAGTGTTTTCCTTTATTAGGTATAAGTAATAAAACTGCAATTGATTTGCAAATTAATTACCTTATAAAAAGATTTACAAAAAAATACCAATAAAGTATTTTCCTTTATTATGTATATGTAATAAAACTGCAATTGAAAAGTCATTGTTAATTACCTTATTCATGCCACAGTTTATAGCTGCAACAAAAACATCTGCATCGGAGCAGGCAATTATTTAATGAGCTGCTCTAGCGCGTCTCATTAACGCAGCAGCAAGAACAGTCGCGCTACTTACGCAAAAACGCAATCACGTTACTTACGCAAGAACACAATCACGTTACTTACGCAAGAATAGTCGCGCGCGCTACTTACGCAAAAACGCAATCGCGCTACTTACGCAAGAACAGTCCCGTTACTTACGCAAAAAATTACGAAATCGTGGAATGAATGAATGCACAGCTGGTGTAACAGGCAGGCAGCTGGTGTAACAGGCAGGCAGCTGGTGTAACAGGCAAGCGCGTGAAGGGGACATGCGCGTGAAGGGGACATGCGCGTGAAGGGGACATGCGCGTGAAGGGGACAAGCGCGTGAAGGGGACATGCGCGTGAAGGGGACAAGCGCGTGAAGGGGACATGCGCGTGAAGGGGACATGCGCGTGAAGGGGACATGCGCGTGATTTTATTACCATGAAGTATACGCATGGTTTACAGCAACGGTCAGTGAATTCTCACTGAATTCTCAGTGAACCCTCATTGAACCGTCTCTGTGAACCGTCGCAGTGAACCGGCTCTTTAACCCATATTACAGAACCATATTAGTCAACCATATAAGTAACCCATACTAGTGAACCATATTAGTTAGCTATATAGCCATATAAGTAAACCATATTAGCGAACCATATTAATGAACCATCTCTGCCGGCCAGGTTCACCCACCAAGGCCACCGGTTCACACCCCCGGCGTCACCGGATGTTCATTTTTAATAAAAATATTTTTTTCAATGCCAAACCTCGGCCGCCACACGCGACGGCAGAGCAACGCGGCCAACGCCACTAAACCTGCCACTCATGGCTACTATACACTCGGAAAAATAAGTGTAAATTTGTACAAAATCTGCCACTCATGGCTGCTACGCACTGGGAAAAATGAGTGTAAATTTGTCCAAAAGCTGCCACTCATGGCTACTACACTGGGAAAAATAAGTGAGACTTTGTCCAAAACCTGTCACTCATGGCTGCAGCACTCGGAAAAATGAGTGTTAATTTGTACAAAACCTGCCACTCATGGCTACTACACTGGGAAAAGTGAGTGTAAATTTGTCCAAAACCTGCCACTCATGGCTGCTGCACTGGGAAAAATAAGTGTGAATTTGTCTAAAACCTGCCACTCATGGCTACTACACACTGGGGAAAATGAGTGTGAATTTGTCCCAAACCTGACACTCATGGCTACTACACACTCGGAAAAATGAGTGTAAATTTGTCCAAAACCTGTCACTTATGGCTACTACACACTCAGAAAAATGAGTGTGATTTTGTCCAAAACCTGCCACTCATGGCTACTACACACTGGGAAAAATGAGTGTAAATTTGTCCAAAACCTGCCACTCATGGCTACTACACACTGGGAAAAATGAGTGTAAATTTGTACGAAGCCTGCCACTCATGGCTACTACACACTCGGAAAAATAAGTGTGAATTTGTCTAAATAGCGATACCTGTCTCTTATACACATCTAGATGTGTATAAGAGACAGNATGCACATAACAGCCCTGCAGACCACACGTCAACATGATGCACATAACAGCCCTGCAGACCACACGTCAACATGATGCACATAACAGCCCTGCAGACCACACGTCAACATGATGCACATAACAGCCTGTCTCTTATACACATCTAGATGTGTATAAGAGACAGGGGTATATGCAATAAAACAGCAATTGAAAAGCCATTGTTAATTAGCTCATTCAATGCCACAGTTTATAGCTGCAACAAAAACATCTGCATCGGAGCAGCAATTATTGAATGAGCTGGTCTAGCGCGTCTCATTAACGCAGCTGCAAGAACAGTCGCGCTACTTACGCAAAAACGCAATCACATTACTTACGCAAGAACAGTCGCGCTACTTACGCAAAAAATTACGAATTCGTGGAATGAATGAATGCACAGCTGGTGTAACAGGCAAGCAGCTGGTGTAACAGGCAGGCAGCTGGTGTAACAGGCAGGCAGCTGGTGTAACAGGCAGGCAGCTGGTGTAACAGGCAGGCAGCTGGTGTAACAGGCAGGCAGCTGGTGTAACAGGCAGGCAGCTGGTGTAACAGGCGGCCGGAAGTCTCTGCTCCGCGGCATTCATTTCCGACAACTGAATGCGTGAATGACGAGGGCCGCTGCATTTGATGCCACGCTGTTGAATTTTAATACGGTAGTGAACTTCACTGATGTATCTATGCCATGATATACCGTATGAATAGTATTTAAAAGTTTTGTTACATTCATTGAACAACTGTTGAATACGGGAGTGAACTTCACTAATGTATCTATACCAAGATATACCGTGTGAAACGTATTTAAAAGGGTCATTACATTCATTGAACAATTATTACTGACAATTTAAAAAGCGTTTCTATGTTACCGTATCGAAAAATTTCTCTCGCAGTCGAAAGTTAATACGGTAGAGAACTTCACTGATGTATCTATACCAAGATATACCGTGTGAAACGTATTTAAAAGGGTCATTACATTCATTGAACAATTGTACTGACAATTTAAAAAGCGTTTCTATGTTACCGAAAAATTTACGTACCGGAAAATTCCTCTACATACAACCTGTTTAGAAAATATTTATACTTTTATCGTAATAATTATGGCAACAAATAAATATCGAGGGACTAGATTTAGGATCAACATAGATATTAAGATGTGTTTTTACTGAATTTTGAGATTAAAAATGATGGATAAAATCTTTTTCCCCGACAAAAATCTGGGCTACACCGAAGGCCGCGTGCATTCACTGCAAAATCCTTAACAAAAGAAGACTTGAGGCGCGCTTTGTCCGGCCAGCCATGAAGCGGACTTCCTCTTCCTGTGGTTGATACGAGGACTTGCGATCATCGTGGAGACTTGCGATCATCGTGGAGACTTGCGACCATCGTGGAGACTTGCGATCATCGTGGAGACTTGCGATCATCGTGGAGACTTGCGATCATCGTGGAGACTTGCGATCATCG
>NW_025933403.1:5720-9791 GCF_000764305.2 Hyalella azteca
CATAACAGCCCTGCAGACCACACGTCAACATGATGCACATAACAGCCCTGCAGACCACACGTCAACATGATGCACATAACAGCCCTGCAGACCACACGTCAACATGATGCACATAACAGCCTGTCTCTTATACACATCTAGATGTGTATAAGAGACAGGCCCGTAACTTCCATCAGTTGGGGCCAACCAAAACCCAACGCACCTTACGTCGCTAAACATTTGGAATTTCCTTTAAGATGAATTAATTCACTTCGAAACTCGTTTACGTAATTATGCACTTCTGCAGTAACGTGGCATGTGCATGATTTATTTATTATTTATTAAGATTTAAGTCCCAGTCCAGGTATACTCGTACGAAGACAATTGTTTCCCCTATTTATTATGTATTTATTTAGGTATTATGATTATTATGACGCTACGTGTAGCGTGCGTGCGCTGCTTGTAGCGTGTAGCGTGCGCTGCGTGTAACGTGCGCTGCGTGCTGCGTGTAGCGTGCGCCAGCAGCGGCTGCGTGTCGCGTGCGCCAGCAGCGGCTGCGTGTAGCGTGCTGCGTGTAGCGTGTAGCGTGCGCCAGCAGGCGCGGCGTGCAGCGTGCGCTGCGTGTAGCGTGTAGCGTCCGCTGCGTGTAGCGTGCGCCGCGTGTAGCGTGCGCTGCGTGTAGCGTGCGTAGCGTGCGTAGCGTGCGCTGCGTGTAGCGTGCGCTGCGTGTAGCGTACGTGGCGTGCGCTGCGTATAGCGTGTAGCGTGCGCTGCATATAGCGTGTAGCGAGCGTGGCGTGTAGCGTGTAGCGTGCGCCAGCAGCAGCGTCTGGACAAACAAAGGCCCTCAAGAAGGCAGCACATGGCGCCTGCTGGGATACTGGAGATCAGGATACGGGGAGCTGTTATCCTACTGTTATCCTGCCTAACTGTGGTCCTGCTGAGCTGTTATCCTATTGTTATCCTGCCTAACTGTGGTCCTGCTGAGCTGTTATCCTATTGTTATCCTGCCTAACTGTTGTCGTGCAGAGCTGTTATCCTACTGTTATCCTGCTTAGCTGTTGTCCTGCAGAGCTGTTATCCTGCCTGACTGTTGCCCTGCAGAGCTGTTATCCTACTGTTATCCTGCTTGACAGTTGCCCTGCAGAGCAGTTATCCTATTGTTATCCTGCCTGACTGTTGTCGTGCAGAGCTGTTATCCTACAGAGCTGTTATCCTACAGAGCTGTTATCCTACAGAGCTGTTATCTTTGTATTTCCAATAATTTTCAGAGAATTTAGCAGAAAATGTTTTTTCCCAAATCTCAAACCTAGAAATATATTTCCAAAATTAAAAGCAAAAAATTTCAAGTACATTTTTCCATGACATCATTTACCCTTATATTTATATCCTTATAATTACCCCCTATATTTATTACCGTAAATATATAGCATATTTACCCTTACATTCCCCTAGCATGATTTCTCCCTGTAATTCTCTCGCATAATTTTAATCCCTATGTGTCTTTGAACATATTTCCCCCAACATTTCCCCTATGTACAATATTTTTCTCAAACTTTCCTCTCGTATTTCCCCTATGCACAATATTTCCCCCAACTTCCCCCTCGTATTTCCCCTATGTACAATATTTTTCTCAAACTTTCCTCTCGTATTTCCCCTATGTACAATATTTCCCCCAACTTTCCCTCGTACTTCACTAACATTTCTTATTGCATAATATCTCCCCCAACTTTCCCCTCTTATTATATTCCCAAACATTTCCCCTTTGAACAATATTCCCCCCAACTTTCCCTTCTTATTATATTTCCCCAACATTTCCCCTCTTATTATATTCCCTCAACATTTACCCTATGCATTATATATCCCCCAACATTCCCTTATGCGCAATATTTCTCCCAACTTTCCCCTCTTGTGAGGTGGCCTCTTCACCAGGCCTTGTGAGGTGGCCTCTTCACCAGGCTCTCTCAAACCGTTCTCTCTTTTAATCTTTATTTAGTTCGATGAATTGAAACAATCCATTTTTCAAATTAAATACCGATTCAGAAATAATGCCATTGTAATATACGGTATTTGATTTAAATTGCACGTTGACTTTCATTCTTCAAAAATTTTCCAAAATTAATGAGGTTAAACGACCAATTTTAGTTGGTACCAGACGCGCTACCATGCACAATTTCTCTCACAATGCCCGGCCACTCGTAAATCTTGCCACTTACAATATATTGCCACTCACAATGCCTTGCCACTCACAATGCCTTGCCTCTCACAATGCCTTGCCACTCACAATGCCTTGCCACTCACACAATGTCTTGCCACTCACAATCTCGAGCCAAACAAAGGCTTGTGACTCAGAATGTCGGTGAAAATTATATCAGAAATATCGGCGGCCATCGGTAGCCCGACGTTTGGCCGCCTATAATTTGGCTCTCGTTGTCCATCAGGTGACCGCTTGTTGACACAGCTTGCGTAGGTCAGAAATCGTGCAGTAAACTACAGTTACTGTGAACTACAGTTACTGTAAGACTCTTGCAGTAAACTGTTAGGCAGAAATATAGTCTCGCTGTCTCTGCTGAGCCCCTTGACACTGAGAGAAATGAGGTAGTCTTTGTCTAAATAACGATCAACTGTTTGCCTTCGTGTGGGTCATCCTGACCCAGTTTGGCTCTGCCAATTAGGCAAATCTGAGCTACGTCCGATTTTTGCTCGTGTTGTTGGTAAGAAAGTGTATCACTATTTGGACAAGATGACTCATTCATTTTTCTGACGGTTATTCAGAAACATAAGCTCTAGCACGAAAAAAATCTCTTCTCATTTTGATTCTCGCCGAGAAATTTCAGAATTTGTCAAAATTCTAGTGTCAATCAACTAAGATTTTGAACTGCCGCTTAGCTTACGTAGATTCGCGCCGATTTTTGACCATTTTTTTCAATTTTGCGGAGATTTTTTTTATTATACTTCCATGCATCTCCATTTATAATTAAGTTACTAAATTTCTTCATATTGCTATAATTCTACACAAGAATTCTGCTGAAATGTCGCCTATTATTGGTTTTAAATTATTCATTTAAAAATTAACAGTTTAGCGCATTAACATTTAGCGCTGAAAAAATCTAAAAAGAAGAGAAAAAATGTACATACAGTATATGTGCGTTAATACATGAATATATTTAGTATATTAAACTTTTTCAATCACTTTCTTCTTTCACATTTCTTTCTCGCTTAAAATAAATAAATATTTATTCTCACAGCAGTACACGTACACGGTGCACGTACATGGCGTGCGTACGTACATGTACGCAATACGAGCTTCTGGCGTCACGCGCCGTGGCGAGCCTAAAGACGCGCGGCTACCGAGGCGTTCCTCTTCACCAGGCCCCTGTGAGGTGCCCTCTTCACCAGGCCCTTGTGAGGTGCCCTCTTCACCAGGCCCTTGTGAGGTGCCCTCTTCACCAGGCCCTTGTGAGGTGCCCTCTTCACCAGGCCCCTGTGAGTTGGCCTCTTCACCAGGCCCCTGTGAGTTGGCCTCTTCACCAGGCCCTTGTGAGGTGCCCTCTTCACCAGGCTCTTTCAAGTCGTTCTCTCCTTCAATCTTTATTTCGTTCGATAATTGAAATTATATATTTTTCAAATTAAACAGCGAATAAAATATCATACCGTTGTAATATAAATATATATATACGTATCTATATGATTTAAATTGCAATTTGAATTTTATTCAAATGCCTTGCCACTCTCACAATTCCTCTCACAACGCCTTGCCACTCGCACAATTATTTCTTCTCACAACGCCTTGCCACTCACACAATTCCTCTCTTAATGCCTTGCCACTCACACAATTATTTCCTCTCTTAATGCCTTGCCACTCACACAATTATTTCCTCTCTTAATGCCTTGCCACTCACACAATTCCTCTAACAATGTCTTGCCACTCACAATGCCGTGCCACTCACAATGTCTTGCCACTCACAATGCCGTGCCACTCACAATGCCTTGCCACTCACAATGCCGTGCCACTCACAATGCCTTGCCACTCACAATGCCGTGCCACTCACAATGCCGTGCCACTCACAATGCCTTGCCACTCACAATGCC
>NW_025933403.1:10259-26366 GCF_000764305.2 Hyalella azteca
CAGTTACTGTAAACTGCAGTTACTGTAAACTGCAGTTACTGTAAACTGCAGTTACTGTAAACTGCAGTTACTGGTAACTGCAGTTACTGTAAACTGCAGTTACTGTAAACTGCAGTTACTGTAAACTGCAGTTACTGTAAACTCCAGTTACTGTAAACTGCAGTTACTGTAAACTGCAGTTACTGTAAACTCCAGTTACTGTAAACTGCAGTTACTGTAGGACTCTTGCAGTAAACTGTTAGGCAGAAATATAGTCTTGCTGTCTCTGCTGAGCCGCTTTACACTGGGAGAAATGTGGTAGTCTTTGTCTAAATAGTGATCAACTGTTTACCTTCGTATGGGTCATCCTGACCCAGTTTGGCTCTGCCAATAAGGCAAATCTGAGCTACGTCCGATCTCTGCTCGTGTTGTTGGTAAGAAAGTGTATTATTATTTGGACAATATGCCTCATTCATTTTTCTGACTGTCAAGCGTTCAAGAACAAAAGCCCAACGAGAAAAAAAATCGTGGCTCATTTTTATTTTTGCTGAGAAGGCACCATATTATATTTTTTTATCAAGTGAATAAAATTTTAATGTTAATCTTGCGGATAATAATTTTTTCTTATTGTGAAATAATTGGGATTTTAAAATGCCGCTTAGTTTCCGTTGATCCGCGCCAGTTTTTGCCGGCTGAAAAAAAACACATTTTCTAATTTTGCTGTGTTTTTTTTTCTTTCCATGCATCCCCATTATTATTAAAGTTTTTCATCAAAAATATTGCTAAAATTCTACTCTAGAATCCTCTTGAACTCTGGCTAGTTAATGCTTTCAAATTGTTCACTTTTTAATCAACAGTTCAGCGTATTCAAGCTGAAAAAATATGAAAATAAGAAAAAATGCATGTGTGCGTTAAAAGATAAATATATTTCGTATATTAAACCATTTTTCGTATTTTTTTATAAATGAATATTTATTTCTTATAAACATACTGTATATGTGTGTTAATAGATATATATCTTTCGTATATTAAACCTTTCATCACCCCTTTTTATACATGAATATTTATTTCTATAACAGTACACGTACATGGCGTGCGTACGTACATGTACGCAATACGAGCTTCTGGCGTCACGCGCCGTGGCGAGCCTAAAGACGCGCGGCTACCGAGGCGTCATCCCCGTAGGAATAACACAGAAAGAGATGAAATTTCATGCTTTGAATATTGACGTGTCTAACACTCAACGATCCTCGTAGGAATAACATGCAAAAGGCAATGATAATGTAGCTAATTATGCTGATCAATGCGTGGCCATTCGCCGTAGGAATAACAAGAGAGCGCATTTTCTCGTCGACGAAAACGTGAAGTCACGGACAGACAGACCGACAGACAGACGGACAGACGGACGGACATGACGAGCACAATAGCGCCTTTTTTCCATAAATGAGAAAATGCGCTAAAAGGGAAAGTAATCCTATTTGGAGACGGGACGCTCCGAATCAATACATGAAACCGGGAGTAGTTTCGTTCAAAAAAAATGAAATGAATTAATAAGAACGAAGTTTTAATCAAGGAAACAGAGACTAAAGGAAGCTGTGTAATGGAATAAATATTAAACTGAATGAACGTAGGAATTGAATGTAAGGAATTGATGAATAAATTGTAGGATAAACTGAGGGATAAACTGAAGGATAAACTGAAGGATAAACTGAGGGATAAACTGAAGGATAAACTGAAGGATAAACTGAAGGATAAATTGAAGGATAAACTGGAAATAAACTGAAGGATAAACAATGATAAACTATGATAAATTGAAGGATGAGCTGAAAGATAAAATGAGGAGCGATAAATTGTAAAATAAACTGAAGGATAAACTGTAGAATAAAATGAACGTTAAACTGAAGGATAAACTGAAGGATAAGCCGTAGGATAAACTGAGGGCTAGACTGAATGATAAAATGAAGGATAAACTATAGGATAAACCGGAGGATAAACAGAAGGATAAACTGTTGGATAAATTGAAAGATAAACTATAGGATAAACAAAGGATAAACTGAAGGATAAACCATAGGATAAACCGAAGGATAAACTGTTGGATAAACTGTAGGATAAACTGAATTTTAACCTAGAGGATACACCGAGGATAAACCGAAGGATAAACTGTAGAATAAACTGAATTATAAACTATTGGATACACCGGAGGATAAACCGAAGAATAAACAATAGGATTTACCGAAGGATAAACTGTAGGATAAACTGAAGGATAAACTGGAGGATAAACTGAAGGATAAACTGAATTACAAACTATAGGATACCCCTAAGGATACACTGAAGGATACACGTACCCCTGTGCGAGGACATAATGTCGCTTGTGGCGGTGCAGACAGTCCCCCCAGCCGTGGACGGCGGTGTGGGCGATGGTGATCATGGAGTAGGTGACGCCCCCCAAGGGGGCGGCCGCCCCGCTGGACAAGGGGTCGTGGGGGCTCGTGATGGCCTGGGTGGCCCACACGCCCTGGACCTCTCCTGGGAACAGGCAGGGCCGGGCCCCACGCACCCCTGCGTCGGGAGGAAATAATGATATTATATTATCATGATAATTTTATTAATTAGAATATTAGATAATAATGATAATATATGTTATAATGATGATGAAACACACGCCCAGGACCTCTCCTGGGAACAGGCAGGGCCGGGCCCCACGCACCTCTGCGTCAGGAGAAAATAATGATAACCGTTAGTCATAATGATGAAATGATAAGAAATAATAATATTCGTTAGTCGTAATGATGAAATGATACGAAATAATAATATTCGTTAGTCATAATTATGAAATGATATGAAATAATAATATTCGTTAGTCATAATGATGAAATGATATGAAATAATAATATTCGTTAGTCATAATTATGAAATGATATGAAATAATAATATTCGTTAGTCATAATTATGAAATGATATGAAATAATAATATTCGTTAGTCATAATTATGAAATGATATGAAATAATAATATTCGTTAGTCATAATTATGAAATGATATGAAATAATAATATTCGTTAGTCATAATTATGAAATGATATGAAATAATAATATTCGTTAGTCATAATTATGAAATGATATGAAATAATAATATTCGTTAGTCATAATTATGAAATGATATGAAATAATAATATTCGTTAGTCATAATTATGAAATGATATGAAATAATAATATTCGTTAGTCATAATTATGAAATGATATGAAATAATAATATTCGTTAGTCATAATTATGAAATGATATGAAATAATAATATTCGTTAGTCATAATTATGAAATGATATGAAATAATAATATTCGTTAGTCATAATTATGAAATGATATGAAATAATAATATTCGTTAGTCATAATTATGAAATGATATGAAATAATAATATTCGTTAGTCATAATTATGAAATGATATGAAATAATAATATTCGTTAGTCATAATTATGAAATGATATGAAATAATAATATTCNTGGCAGAGCAGCATGGCAGAGCAGCATGGCAGAGCAGCATGGCAGAGCAGCATGGCAGAGCAGCACGGCAGAGCAGCACGGCAGAGCAGCATGGCAGAGCAGCACGGCAGAGCAGCATGGCAGAGCAGCATGGCAGAGCAGCACGGGAAAATGCGATTCTCTTACGTGGGAAAAAATGCAAATTTTTCCCACGAATTCAGAATTTCACGCACCGTATTTTCAGAGGGAGAGACCCTGAGGTTCAGCGGAGGTCAAGTATTTACGAAAGAAAAATGTTCGTGTGCTTAAATAAAGAAATCGTGACGTTAAACAGGGGAAATCGTGATGTTACACAGGAAAAATTGTGATGTTGAATAGGAAAAATCGTGACGTTAAACAAGAAAAATTTTGACGTTAAACAAGAAAAATTGTAACGTTAAATAGGAAAAATTGTCATGTTGAACACGAAAAATCGTGACGTTAAACAGGAAAAATTGTGATGTTGAATAGGAAAAATCGTGACGTTAAACAGGAAAAATTGTGACGCTAAACAGGAAAAAATCGCGACGTTAAACAAGAAAAATTGTGACGGTAATCAGGGAAAATCGTGTGGTTAAATATACAATTCACTTGACGTGAAATTCGAAATAATTTTTGTACGGCAACGGAAAGGCTAAACAGGTTACGTAGACTTTGAATGATATGACATTTTTTATTAATCTAAATAATCTGGTTTTTCATAGGCCAATATTTATAATCCTGCTGAAATTAATTATTTGCCCGTCACTGGGTGAGTACAGGTGACACCCCTCACCCGTCACTGGGTGACACCCCTCACCCGTCACTGGGTGACACCACTCACCCGTCACTGGGTGACACCACTCACCCATCACTGGGGGAGTACAGGTGACACCACTCACCCGTCACTGGGTGGCACCACTCACCCATCACTGGGGGAGTACAGGTGGCACCACTCACCCGACACTGGGTGGCACCACTCACCCGACGTAGAGTCGCTGCTGAACGCGAGGTGTATGCGTCCGGTGCTCGTTTCTTCTCTGTACATCTGCCCATGAACTCCATTTAAACATTAAAGTTATTACATTTCACCTCTTAACCGAAACCGTATTTCAATAAATAACTACGGCCTCCCAAAAAAATCCTCAATATAAGCTAAACTCTATTATTCCCTGCTAATATTATATATTTACTAATAATAAGATTGTTTATATTTAACGCTAGTAAGGGAAATAAAGCCGAATATTTGAAAATTTGCAGTTGAAACTTCAAAAGTTGAATCAAGTTTCAAAGTTGGACGACAACAAAATTTGTGAGTTGAAGTTCATTAAGTAGAAAAAAGTTATAGGTATCTCTTATAGTCAATAAGTCGGACCTTATTAATTAAAAATTTAACGCTAAATAATTTTAAATTTAGAAACGCTACATCTCGTGAACTTAATTTAAATAATAATATTACCAGATTAGTTGAAGTTAACACAAAATCCTGATAAAATAGATTTATTTACATTCATCCCACCATTTATCATTTTAGTTATGGGATAATTCAAATAAACGAGATTTATTAATAATATTGAACTTATTTCATTAATTGAAAATTAAAAATTCAACAAAAATATTATATAATATTATACATCTGAGGTTAATAATATTATATACCTATTTGTACCTATAATAATATATAATATTATATAAAAAACATGAACTTAACACGACGAATTTGGACAAGTTGACTCACAGCGCAGCGGTAGCGGGGGCCGGGGTCGGCGCCCCCCACGGAGGTGTCCAGCACAGCCATGTAGTGCTGCCCCCCCGCCCCCCGCCAGCCCCCCAGACACTGCAGGGCCAACTCTGCCACACCATAAACAATTTATTAATAAATATTTGACATAAATTATGCTTGTGTCTCAAAATGGAAGTTACAACAAAGCAACGTTCGGAATTTTGATTTACTGTCTACTTCATTTTATCAAACACAAGTATATGGTATCTACCATATCAGAATTGAAATTTACTATCTAAAACTTCATATAGATGGTAAATAATTTCAAGGAACTATAGTAACAAAAGGTAACTAAACTAATAATGAATACCTATATCAAGTTATGGGCCATAGACGACGACTGCCACTCACTCACTCACTCACTATTTTCACTGCCACTCACGAGAAAATATTCACGGTCAACTACCACATACGAACGGCCACTCACGGTCAGGCTGGCCGTAGGCACAGTCCCGGTAGTGGACGTTGAGGCCGAAGCCGTACGGGCAGTTGCTCATCTCAGAGGTGGGGCGGGGGCACAAAACCCCCCCGCCGTCCCTCCCGTGGGGGTCGTGGGGGTCATCAAACCCGTGCCCCACTGTGGGCTTGCCCCGCTCGTAGGTGAAGGTGAAGACGCCGCTGATGGGGCACTCGACCTCCGCGATGGACTCATCGCCCCACGACGACTTCACTTCTAAGAGGTACACAGAATTTACTTGATCAGATCAATTGGCTACACATTCGAGCAAGTAAAATGACTAATAGGGCCCAATTACAGCGGCTAAATCAAAAACTTGGCACTAAATTTAAGCGTAATAGATAATTGAAGAGAGGGGGGTTCAAATGTTATTGGTCCCGGCGTCAGTGGCTCCAGCTCAGGCCGGAGCCAACTCACAACCGCTGTTGGGTCTCTCCAAAAATCCACGGTGTTGAGGACCGAAGGGTGTTGGATTGTTAGGGTAGTTGAAGATGTGGGGCATATCATCCAGGAAGAGATGACTAGCTGCATAAGTTACTAAATTAAGCTTATTGTAGATTCTACCTTTGTAGCTGTTCAGGAATGTGCAGTGCCCGCCAGCGTCCGTCTTGCGATATTGGAAGTGGTTGTTCGCATATGTTGTCTATTGTTGGGCACGTGGAACGAATCGATGACAGCACGGGCGACGTTTCAGTGAAAGGTGTTATAATAGCTGTTTTTAACGTTGCAAAACAAGTGAACAACACTGATGTATTTGGTGCATAGAGTGTTTTATGTTGCGAGGTTGGTAGTCGGAAGTCCGGTCTTTTGGTTTGGAAGTGGCATGCATGTTGTGGATTGTGATATTGTAGAAGGTATTGGGAGGAGAGGAGATCTACGTGTTGACGGTGAGTATCTGACATTTAAAATGAAGGCGTTGTTCAGCAGTTTCATTTAGTCGTTTGATACTCGGCTTGTGTTTTGATGTATATTGGCAGGTGGTCAGATGGTAGAAAGGTCGTGTTGGTTCACTCGATGTGGGTGATCAGAGTCGGAAGGGATCGAAAGTTCTGGCGGAGATGGTTGTGCGGCGGTTGCATGGTAGCCGAGTAAGCATCCCATTTCAACTGGGATAACTTCAACTTTCAACTGGATTTCAACTGGAAGATCTCCGCGCGTGTCCCGGATGCTCGAGTTACAGAGCGGGTTGTACGGGTTAATTAGCACCAGGGACTTCAATATTAAGAGATGAGTAATTGAGGCTTCAAGTTTGGGATTCAGGGGTATTGAGGAGGGATGAAGACGTTAATGATGTTAAGATCAGTGTTATTGGCGTTGAGGATGATAGCTTGTTGTTCTATTGTATTGTGGTCAGGTAATGACTCCACTTTAAAAGGAATACTGTTGTGATCAACATCTTCATAAAGCCGCCTCGTCCTGTCCTCCGATATTTTCGGCAGGAGGTGCGAAGTTGGCAAATTTCGGGTCTTTGGAGCGGGGACATTTCTGTTCCGCTACCTAGATGCTTTGGATGGGCATGCAGAAAGTATTTTTTTTTTGTCAGATTTATTCCGTATTCCGTTGCAATTTAATTGGAGAAGAGTTTTAGTAGTTTCACCTTATTCAAGATCCATCATCATCTTATTAAAGCTTCATCAAGGCTAGGATTCATTTTATTCAAGAGCGGTGTTGTTTGTTGAGCTGTGGGTGCCAGAGCAGGCGGGCGGGCTTTGGGTGTCCGGACAGCGGGTTGGGTAAGAGTTGATGGAGGGGACTTTGGTCAGTTGTTTCATAGAATTGCTGACCATGTCCCAGTTCGCTGACCATGCGACCAATTGTTGCTGACCATGCATATATGTAGTACCACTTGAAGCAAGTGCAGCGCATAGAGTGATGCGTTCTGTTGATGGCTTTGCTACAAACTTAGCATATCCAATTTCTCGAGCGGATTGATTCGAGCCATTCGACGAAGGATACAGAGCAGACAGACCGGAAAAAGCGGGCCCAAACGCGATCAATTATAGAGTAGAGGCTCAATTCAGTAGTAGGGGCTTAAATTAACGGGTATATCTAAATAAAATCCCAGGTTTCAATTAGCGCTCAGGGTCTCAAGTAGACGCGTGGGGGCTCAATAGAAACGTACATGCGTTATATTGGTTCAAACACTTAAAAGTTAAGAATTCAGGAAATTCCCCTCAGCAAGAATTCTTGGAAAATAATGAAAAAATCTAAATTTAAAAGAGAAAGCAATTCGCAAAACAATTTCGAATAGAAATATTGCAGGGAAAAGAAAACTGTGCGCTATTCTTCCCTATAGAGTCAGGATAATGCACAGAGCACAGCTCATTCTCAGCACAGATTATACAAGCACAGCTCAGTGCCTGTAGATTACACAGCAAGCACTCACTGTACAGCCCAGCACTCACTGTACAGCACAGCACTCACTGTACAGCCCAGCACTCACTGTACAGCACAGCACTCACTGTACAAGATAATCAGAGGCGGCGATCCATCGTGGCCTGGGACTGCTATGTCCCAAACAAATACTAAGGATACTAAGGATACATCACAGCACTCACTGTACTAAGGATACATCACAGCACTCACTGTACAGCACTCACTGTACAGCACTCACTGTACAGCACTCACTGCACAGCACTCACTGTACAGCACTCACTGGATGGTGGGTACTAAGGATACTGTACAGCACTCACTGTACAGCACTCACTGTACAGCACTCACTGTACAGCACTCACTGTACAGCACTCACTGTACAGCACTCACTGTACAGCCCAGCACTCACTGTACAGCATCTGTTGTTCGTACTCCAGGCGCACAGCCTCGAGTTCGGCGCGTAGTTCCTCGTCCGACAACTGCTCGCCGTGTCGCCGGTTGCTGGTTGGGTTGTGGTGGTGGTTGTGGTCGCCATCTTGTTGCAGGTACTCGTGGTGCTGGTGGTTGAGTACCTCAGGGCACGAGTCACGTGCCTCCTGCACCGTATGGTAGCACCTACCACCTCGTCTTGTGGTTACCACCACCACATTAGGTGACACCACTAGCAGGTGCAAGCAGCGGTGACATTGCCTGCGTGCGACAGAAGAATTTTTTAATTACGTTCATGGTGGAGAATTCAATGAAATTTAAACAGGAATTTCGGAGAATTTAATGGAATTTAAACAGGAATTTCGGAGAATTCAGTTAAATTTAAACTGGAATTTCGGAAAATTCAATGAAATTTAAACAAGAATTTAAGAAAATTAAGTTTAATTTAAACAGGAATTTCGGAAAATTCAATATTTAAACAGGAATTTCGGAGAATTAAATTAAATTTAAACAAGAATTTTGGAGAATTCAATGAAATTTAACATGAATTTCAGAAAATTCAATGAAAGTCAAACAGGAATTTCAGAAAATTTAATGAAATTTAAACAGGAATTTTTGAGAATTCAATGAAATTTGAACAGGAATTTCGGAGAATTTAATAGAATTTAAACAGGAATTTTAGAAAATTTAATGGAATTTAAACAGGGATTTCGGAAAATTTAATGAAAGTCAAACAGGAATTTAAGAAAATTCAATGACATTTAAACAGGAATTTCGAAGATAATTTAATTAAATTTAAACAGGAATTTCGGAGAATTAAGTTTAATTTAAACAGGAATTTCAGAGAATTCAATGAAATTTAAACAGGAATTTCAGAGTAGGTAGTAAGTTTAATTTAAACAGGAATTCCGGAGAATACAGTGTAATTTAAACACGAATTTCGAAGAATTAAATAAAATTTAAACAGGAATTTCGTAGAATTCAATGGAATTTAAACAGGAGTTTCGGAAAATTTAATGAAATTTAAACAGGAATTTCGAAGAATTCAATTAAATTTAAACAGGAATTTCAGAGAATTCAATGATATTTAAACAGGAATATCAGAAAATTCAATGGAATTTAAACAGGAATTTCGGAAAATTTAATGAATTTAAACAGGAATTTCAGAAAATTCAAGGAATTTAAACAGGAATTTCAGGGAAATCAATTACATTTGAACATGAATTTCGGAAAATTCAATGAAATTGAAACAGGAATTTCACAGAATTCAATGAAATTTAAACATGAATTTCAGAGAATTCAATGAAATTTAAACATGAATTTCGGAGAATTCAATGAAATTTAGACAGAAATTTTGGAAAATTTAATGAAATTTAAACAGGAATTTCGGAAAATTAAATTAAATTTAAACAGGAATTTTGGAAAAGTCAATAAAATTTAAACTGGAATTTCGGAGATTTCAATGAAATTTAAATAGTAATTTTGGAGATAATTAATTAGTGGGATACCCGAGTGCCTTTAATGTGACCAAGTATCAGATTTAAATTAAAATGATGCTATGTAAAACTGCGGGATACCAGAGTCCCCGTAGGAATACCAGAGCCCCGTAGGAATACCAGAGTACCCGTAGGGATACCAGAGTCCCCGTAGGGATACCAGAGTCCCCGTCGGGATAAAAGAGTCCCCGTACCGTAGGGATACCAGAGTCTCCGTAGGGATACCAGAGTCTCCGTAGGGATACCAGAGTCCCCGTAGGAATACCAGAGTCCCCGTAGGGATACCAGAGTCCCCGTAGGGATACCAGAGTCCCCGTAGGGATACCACGGGATGCCAGAATCCCTCTAATTAAAGTGGAGATTGAACAAATGAGGGAAGAATAAACAGATGAGGTACAATAACATAGAATAATTAGTAATATAATTACAATACAATATATACCGTAATTGTATTGTATTAACAATATTAACAATATCATTACAACAATGTATAATATACATAGTACGCATATAGTAGCCTCTGATGGAGACGTCTTAGACATCAGACGTTGAAATGACGTTGATTAAACGTTGTGTCAACGATGTAAACTAGCAATACACGTTGTTTCAACGTCATTTCCAATAGTGGTTATGAAATAAAACAAAGTTCGACCATAAGGAATGGAACTGAATTTGTACGAATAACTGGAAACGATCGAATGCAAAATCGAAACAATGTAACTCGGTACTCACTGCAGTGAGTGACAGAGAGCGCATTTTCTCATCGACGAAAACGTGACGTCACGGACGGACGGACAGACGGACAGACGGACGGACAGACGGACGGACATGACGAGCACAAAAGCGCCTTTTTTCCATAAGTGAGCAAATGCGCTAAAAATGAAAGTAGTCCTACTTGGAGACGGGATGCGCCGAATCAAAACATGAAACAGGGAGTAGTTTCAATCACAAAAAATGAAAATGAATGAATTAGAACGAAGTTTCAAACACGGAAACAGAGACTAAAGGAAGCTTTGTAATGGAATAAATATTAAACTGAGTGAACAATGGTAAGGAATTGAAGAATAAATTGTAGGATAGGCTGACGGATAAACTGTACGATAATTTGAAGGATAAGCTGCGGTATAACCTGTAGGATAAACTGAACGATAAACCTAGGATAAACTGAAGGATAAACTGTAAGATAAACTGAATTATAAACTATAGGATACACCGGAGGATGAAGTTAAGAATAAATTGTAGTATAGTCTGAAGAATAAACTATATTATAAACTGAAGGATAAACTGAATTATAAACGATAGAATACGCCTAGGGATAAACTGTAGGATAAACTGAATTACAAACTATAGGATACACCGGAGGATAAGCTGAAGGATACAGTACCCCTGTGCGAGGACGTAATGTCGCTTGTGGCGATGCAGACAGTCCCCCCAGCCGTGGACGGCGGTGTGGGCGATGGTGATCATGGAGTAAGTGACGCCCCCTATGGGGGCGGGCGCCCCGCTGGACAAGGGGTCGTGGGGGCTCGTGATGGCCTGGGTGGCCCACACGCCCTGGACCTCTCCTGGGAACAGGCAGGGCCGGGCCCCACGCACCCCTGCGTCAGGAGGAAATAATGATAACCGTTAGTCATAATGATGAAATGATAAGAAATAATAATATTCGTTAGTCGTAATGATGAAATGATAAGAAATAATAATATTCGTTAGTCGTAATGATGAAATGATACGAAATAATAATATTCGTTAGTCATAATTATGAAATGATATGAAATAATAATATTCGTTAGTCATAATGATGAAATGATATGAAATAATAATATTCGTTAGTCATAATTATGAAATGATATGAAATAATAATATTCGTTAGTCATAATTATGAAATGATATGAAATAATAATATTCGTTAGTCATAGTTATGAAATGATATGAAATAATGAAATAATAAATAATGAAATGATAACATTCCTTAATCATAATGATGAAATAATAAGTAATAGAATAATATTATTTGTTAGTCATAATGATGAAATAATAATATGAAGATGTAATAAATAATGAAATAATAATAAATAATGAAATAATATTATTCGTTAGACACAATGATGAAATGATACTTAATATAAAATAATAATAAATAATGAAATAATAATATTCGTTAATCATCGCGGCATCATTATTATGTTAAAATATGATGAAATGTAAATAATATATTGCATGAGAAAATTACGAGAATTTCTATATAATAATTTCAAATTTTGTTAAAGCAACTAATAAGATACCTAATTACAACATCAGTAATTGATCATGATAATGAAATTTATAATATATATTGTAGGAAGTTCAATAAGAAATCTCTAAAGAGTACAATTGCATGATTAAAAATGATGTTAAACACTTTCTCGCAATTATAATATAATATCAATAACGCAGTTATTTCGTATTTTTCCCCGTCACAAATAGCGAAAGTCATGCCAGCAGCAAGTGCTATGTCACTATAAATAATACATTTATAAATAGCTATTGATAAAAACCTCTGAAACTCATCTTAAAAAATACGAATAATTATGTAAAAAAAACTAACGGACAATTTGGAATATGAAACTAGTGGAAAACTTATTACAAAAAAATTGCGAAAAATATTCCCATATTATATATAGCTTACTGAACACCTATATCGTTTGGAGCTCCGACTGAACTAATCATGGTTATTTTAATTGTGCTAAGACGGAAAGACAGACCAGTAAAATAACAGGTAAGAAGACAAAGGGACAGAATGACGGGTAAAGAGACATGTGGAAGACAGAGGAACAGACAGTTGAATAAAGAGACAGGCACGGAAACAGAAGAACAGACAGACGGGTAAAGACAGATACGAAGACTGAGGAACAGACGGTCGGGTGAAGAGACAGGTACGAAGACAGAGGAACAGACGGTCGGGTGAAGAGACAGGTACGAAGACAGAGGAGCAGATAGTAGGGTAAAGACAGGCACAAAGACAGAAACACAGAGAGACGGGTAAAGACAGGAACAAAGACAGAGACACAGAGAGACGGGTAAAGATGGCACAAAGACAGAAACACAGTGAGACGGGTAAAGCCAGGCACAAAGACAGAAACACAGAGAGACGGGTAAAGACAGGCACAAAGACAGAAACACAGAGAGACGGGTAAAGACAGGCACAAAGACAGAAACACAGAGAGACAGGTAAAGACAGGAACAAAGACAGAGACACAGAGAGACGGGTAAAGACAGGCACAAAGAAGGAAACACAGAGAGACGGATATTCTGTGAGAGGGGAAAACAGACAGACGTGAGATCGATTGATAGACTGACAGCCAGACACGGTGACAGGAGCAGACTAACCGACAGACAGGCAAACACATAGCGCTATTCAGACACGCAGACAGTTTACACCATGCACACGCAGACAATTACAGACACACAAATATGCAGACGCGCACACAATTAACCATAGATGAATTCAGTAGACAGACACACAGAACTGTGAGCACAATTAGAGAGACACGCAGACAGTTTCAGACACACAAATAGGCAGACAGGCACACATTTAACCGTAGATGAACTCAGTTAGACAGACACGCAGACAGTTTCAGACACACAAAACAGACGCGCCGACGATCAGACCGAGATGCATTCAGTTGGACAGACACGCAGACAGCGAAGTCTGCTACCGAAGATGGCACCCGCAAGCACACGCCGATGTATAAATAGCTTAGTCACCCTTGCGCTCCGCCCCCACACTTCCACGTCAGCGGTCAAGTCTATTAAAGATCGCTAAGAACAATGCCCCAAGATGCTAATGGCTCATATGTTTGAAAATATAATAATATGAACTGTATTTAGAGTCGAACTTAAAATTAACAATAAAATTAAATTAATTTCAATAGATTCCATCCACAAATTTTATACAGAACTTATTAAGAATTGAATTGATCGAAAGAAAGTTAGATAGTGTTTTAATATAAAGTGCATGACCAAAGATCGTGTTCAATCTAATACCTATTTTCAGGATTTTAAAGTTGAATAGATATACCAGCTGAATTTTTATGTACGCAATTTGATACCGCCAAACAATAAAACAGTTTGGCCAACCGCTCTAGGTATCTTGTTCAGCGTGATGCCGTTCAAATCCTATTTAACGTAAGTTTAGGTATAACATGGAAAGGAATAGTTTAAAATGAAAAGTAATTTTACATATTATTTCAAGATAAACATTGAACAGGGACAGTATACATGTACGTAAAAATATAAAACATTCCTGCACACTTTACAGCTGGGGGTGCCAAATGCCTTCAAGGGTTACACGAGAGGTGGATTTATCCATTGTAGGTACACGAGTACTCATGGTAGTTGTGGCCAGTTCAATAGCTTACATTTGAATATTATAGTATTATGATATATATTTCGCTTACATTAGTCAGGTAATTAAAAAATTAAGTGTTGGAGGATTACTTTTATAGCATCCATAACATCATGAGCCGGTTACATATTGCAGTTGTTGAACATCTGGCACCGATCGGCGCCAGACTCCGCCCACTCTTTAATAAGAAGACGTGTTTGAACATGTTCAGTTTCATAGCTTTAATAATTCTAGAAGTTTCTTTTTTAAATCTTAAGTTAGGCCAATTTTTTTCACTTTTAAAGGAAATTACTTTGCTATTAATCCAGCAAATAAATTATACGGCAATTCTTAGTTCACACTTAATGTATACTTACTGGGCTACCGACATCAGCATGCCAGAGGTATGTTTTTGTTTTCAACACAGGAATTGAAGCAGTTATTTTAAACTCACGAATTGAGTACTTGAATTAGTTTTTCAAAAGTTGTGCAGGAAATTTACGTAATTTTCAATTTCTTGGTAAATAAAAAACAACTCTGAACTTTTAAGTGGGTAGCTTTGTTAATAAAATAGGTGTCGGCATCAAGTTTTGAGGAGACTCTACCATGTGGGTACAGAACAAGCTATTAGATGGTGACGTATTATAATCTAGATGGTCATAGAAGATGACCGGACAGTTACGCAAGTTCTTGCTGATCTTGGAAGTAGTTGCTTAGATTTATTATCTATTGTTGTGCGCGTGGAACGAGTCGATAACAGCTCGGTCAACGTTGCAGTGTAAGGTGTTAATGGTTGTTTTAAGAGTTGTACTGTTGATATTGATTCAGTGTGCCAGCAGAACAAGTGAACAACATTGATGTATAGAGTGTGTTATGTTGCGAGGTTAGTGGTCCGGTCTTGTGGTTTGGAAGTGGAGAGCATGTTGTGGACATTTGTATAAGATATTGGGAGAAGAGGAGATCTATGAGTTGACGGTGAGTATTGACATTTAAAATGAAAGTGTTGTTCAGCAGTTTCGTTCAGTGGATCGATTCTCTGCTTGTGGTATATTGGCGGGTGGTAGGATGATGGAGCGGTCATGTTGGTTCAGCCGATGTGGGCCATCACTATCAGGCAGTCGATGTGTGTGATCAGGCAGTCGGAGGGGATCGAAAGTTCTGGTAGAGATGGTTGTGCTGTGGTTGGGAGCCGAGTTGGCGTCTCATGTTCAGTACCGTGGTCAAAGATGCCGATTTCAATTGTAAGATCTCCGCGCGTGTCTGGGATGCGTGAGTGACAGAGCGGGTTGTGCGGGTTCAGGTCACCTAGCACAAGGCACTTCTAAGAGACGGGTAATTGAGGCTTTAAGTTCGGGAGACAAAGGTATTGAGGTGGGATGAAGATGTTAATGATATTAAGATCAGTGTTATTGGCGTTTATGATTATGGCTTGTTGTTCTATTGTATAGTGGTCAGATAATAATTCAATTGTAAACGGAATACTGTTGTGCTCAGCATCATCAGACCGCGGGCCTCGTACCGTCCTAGCTCCGATATTTTCGGCAGGCGGCGCGAACTTGGCAAATTTCGGGTCTTTGGATAGAGGGACATTTCTGTTCCGCAACCTAGATGCTTTGGGTGGGGATGCAGAAAGTATTATTTTTGTCAGATTTATTCCGTATTCCGTTGCAATTTAATTGGAGAAGAGTTTTAGTAGTTTCACCTTATTCAAGATCCATCATCATCTTATTAAA
>NW_025933404.1:0-6821 GCF_000764305.2 Hyalella azteca
ATTTAAAATTTAGGCTCTATGACTTGTAAGTTGTATACTATACAGTCGAATGAGTCGATAGGATTTCAAGTGGATGCATTCAAATTCAAATTCGGTCCACCACGCCCCACGGCCAGTGTAGCTGTCAGCTGACTTTCTTCAGAAGTGCAAAAGCTTTTGCCGGTGAAGGTGTTTACCGTGTTTTACGATCGGTCTGTAAAGAAGCGTTGATCGGTTCAAAATGACATAAGAACAGGTTCTTTTGAATAACCTATGGATTGCCACCATGGATACAGTATGTCAGTAATATCACATTAATAATACGGTAATTAATGAATATGTTAATATCATATCAATGAAGTAAAAACAAGTAAAAATCACAGAAAATGTCATTTATTTTACATCTACATCATCTACAATGAAAGAGGAGGACTTCAGAGTACTGTTAGGGCTAGGCTAGTAATAGATGAGTACACTCTGCATGCTTCAAATGTTTGAAATTGAGTTTTATTTCAAGTGTCCCTTTTTACCCCATTTCAAGATTAATTCTGGAGCCTTTTATATTGCGACTAGGACTAGCGCCTTACAAATATCATATGGAATTTTTTTGAAGATGCCATTCGATAGCCCTTGAAAAGAGCTATAAAATGAGCCTAAACTTGTTTCTAAAATGTTTCATGGTAAGAAGTTATTAACAAAAAACGCTCAAAACCGTCCCTTTTTACGGTTTTACCCAGTTTGACGGTATACAATATTAAGAGCATAAGTTTATATGCATCCTGGATTCCTGGTCGCCTGAGTTTTCATACTAATTATGAATATGAACAAATTTATCACAACTTATGACCCACTAAAGATGAGAAAACGAAATTGAATATAACACTAGAAATGAACTGCCAGCACTAACCTTTAAATTACGAGTTGAAGTCGGTTGCCCAAATTGTTGACACAAGTCTATTGCAAAATCCGGCTCAACTGTTCCCGAATGGTATGCCAGTAGAATGTGCACTGCATGCGTTCGTCTAAAGATCTTTAAATCAAGCTACCAATAAAAATTTAAAGTTTCCACGATTTTTTGTTTGAAATCATCTCTTACTAATTAATCAAACTAATTCAAACAGTATTGACCACCGAGATGAATATCTGACATTGATCGACAAGAAAACCGGATACTATCATTTTCTGTTGATTGATCTCATTTGTGGAAGAGAGCATATCAATGTTAACAATGTAGACCACAATTTTCTTAAGAGAGCTCAATCATCACCAACAGTAGCAACGGTTTGTCAGTAAGCTGGCAATAAAAAAATTAGTGGCAGGTTAGCCCAGTGGTTACTCTTCAGAATACCAGGATTTAAGAAACGAGGTGCGGGTTCGCTTCCAGCTCTGTGCGACGGTTTCTGGTCCGAACCGCGAGGAATCCGAGTTGTTGAGCACATCAAAAATTTATCAGTAAGTTGTGTGTTCGAGACAGCGAATGTTCTGCTATGTTAATAATAGGCGGCAGGACCAAGGGCCTAATAAACGCTGACACCGCTAGAACGTCATTGAAGTGGACGCCATCACATTCATTCCAACGCACGGCCGTTAACAATTCCATCTCTAGGCCAGCTGTAAGTCATCTTTAATACATAGTAAAATAGAGTTTGGTAAGATTTGATTAGGTTACTTTCGCATATTGTCATTTATTAATCACCCTGCTATCCTACCTATTTCTACTAAAAACGTCATTGGTAGTTGAAGGTTTGGAACGCTCAATTGAATGTCCTAGTCTTGATGATAACCAATCGGGCATCTCGAGCTTGGTAATTATAGCGATATCAACTTTGATTAAGCCGTGTTGGCCTGTCGCCGAGTCTAAACCAGCCGACCATTAAGTTGATGTGGACCAAAATTTTCGCTAATTGCGGGTTTTATATCCCCAAATTGCTGCGCTAATTTAGACGATCTTAACCTCCAGTCATGCAGTCATGACTAGAGGTACTATATAGGCTGCAGTATAGAGGCATAGACTGCAGTCTGTTTTTGCAGTCTTGAACGTTACGTTTTCATTTCTGTAGAGGGCGTTCGTGACAGACAAGGTCTGATGAGGAAGCCTTACACACAGGATAGCGCTACGAATAAATGTTTGTCGGTGAAGTGTAGTTGATAGGTGATTAGCATGGTTGAACTAATACAATAGGAGATTAGCATGGTTCAACTAATACAAGGGTCGCCCACGGCGATGACGATTTTGCGCCTTTCTGCGCATTTTGCGCCTTTCTGACGTCACTGTGGGCGCAAAATGTAAATGGTGTAGATCAACGCATTGTTTTTATGTCATCTTTGGAAGCAATTTATAAAATTTACATCAAGCCGGATGTCCACAGCCACAAAATAAGCTTGCCAAAGGTTAACATGGCCATACTGCATCTGGCCAAACCTCATCTGGCCGAACCTCTTCAGGCCTAACCTATACGAGCTGCAACCTTTCTCCACCCATAACAAACCTGAGCGGACTTAACCTAACCTCATTGGTTGCAAGAAGTTAGAAAGGCGGTCTAAGTGTGCTGGTAGAGCCAGTCATTGGCTGCAAGAAGGTTGTGAGCCGGGACAGCGTGAATAGGTTAGGCAGAAGAGGTTAGGCCGGAGTAGGTACAGCCGGATTGGGAACTGCCTGCTTATGAGCGAGCATGCTTAAGCAGTGGCTGAAGACCTACGGCGCTATTATCTTTCGGCAGTGTGTCGCTTGTCTGGATTACGGAGTTCAAGCGTAGTCTGCGGCTGCTAGTTCTGAGGCAGAGTAAAGTTAATGCATGGTGAAGATAGGCGTTGGCTCCAGGGCTTATCTAAGAGTAAAATTTGTGGCCTACGGCTGCGCCCCCGACGTCACAATTGCCAAGGTGACCTCTCAGTTGGAATAACAAATGACATCCGCAGGGCGGTGCTGCACGTGAGAAAACCTTGTATTATTTCAACAATGAAAAATAGCCATTGGGCCATTTTACCTCATTAAAATTGCCCAAAAAGTTTCATTTACAGAAACTAGTGTCATTTTGAGTAAAACAGGTGTTACAAATCAGTTTGTATCACACTGTGACGTCACAACGACTAAGGTGATGTCACGGGTGGAATAACAAATGACATGGCGCAGCTGCGCGTGGGTCAATCTTGTATTAGTTTAGTAACAATTAATTCGATTGACTCTACCTTTTTGTTAAAAATTTAAAGTTCCAAATGGATATGTTCCAAATTCAAATTACATATACGTGTTCATGTTTTATGGAATGGTAATTATTGTTTTCGTTAGGTTGACATTTGATTTTCCCCTAGTATAATTTCTAATGTTTTCCTAAATGTTTTTTCTGACCCAATATAGCCTACACTAGTTGCCTCGAAACATCCTTATATAGCATTTGTTTAAAGGTGCCTATTTGGCCGTCTGGGGGCATGTGTGCTATCTAATGCAATGATGATTTAATGCACTAAGGCGGCGCATCAGCGTGACCTTGGACTACGACGTCCTAAACTCATCATAAGGTCATAAGGTCACTAGAATTGCAAAAGAATTAAAAAACGTAGGAGAAAAAACAGTAATAATAAGACCGTCTTTTAAAATCCGGCTTCATGCAAGCACAACAGAGCATTGCTACTACGCTCTTCACTTATTTAATTAGGCTTCGGTGTGGAACTGATAATTAGGAATAATAAGTAAATCTCAAAATTAAATTACATATCACGGAAGTTGTTTGCACGGGGAGAAAACGGGCAAATGTCAACACAATTCTAAATTCCCATAAATGACTGACAGATTAACTTGAAAAATTATTGATTTAAAAATGATGAGTTAACTGCAAGCACTGCCTAGCTTAACAATAAATTCGTATGTTTCTCATTTAGGAAGTCATAGTGTAAATATTTTTAACGAACGTTTGCTAGCATATTTTAAATGGTCTATTTCTTATGCTCTCCTATGGTTATTATTTCTTACTAAGAATAGAAAAGAAGTTTCGGCACTGAAGAAATAGGCCCATGGCCTGATGCCAATTCTTGTACTCTTTGTGACATGATTCACAAGGGATCCGGCCTCTTGAACCCAATCTTTACATTTTCCTGTTACCAGATATACATATGAAATGGTAAAGATTTACATTCATAATTGAAAAAATTGTTTTGTCTAGGCCGTAAATAATATAAATTATGTATTTAACAGGCCCAATCGCTGAAAGGATATTATATAGAAGTGTAATTCAGGGTAAAGATTCCTTCATTATGGGACAAGTGCTTGCAGATATCAACAAATTTAATCCAATCAGTGGTAACAACAAGATGTAAAGTAATGACAGACAAAAGCATGTACAATTACTTACCGGTCAATATGTGTAAACCAACAATATACGCGATATGGAAACATTGTTGCTGAACCCTACAGCTTAGGCCATCCACTTCTTAGACCTGCGTCACTAGACCACAGCTAAGGAAGCCTCCACAATCTTAGACCTGCGTCACTAGACCACAGCTAAGGAAGGCTCCACAATCTTAGACCAGCGTCACTAGACCACAGCTAAGGATGGCCCCACAATCTTAGACCAGCGTCACTAGACCACAGCTAAGGAAGGCCCATTGTGTTTGAAGGCTCTACAATCCTACATGTGCAAGAACTCAAGACTAAATAACCGCTCATGGCTTTCAAGGTATTCACCACAGCGGAAAATGCTAAAGCTATTGAATTACAACAAGACTTGGCAATGTAGGGTATAAATGCATCATTTTCTAATGTAATTATAATGTTAGTACATAATTTGCGATTATCAACAGTACACATAGGCAGTGCAATTTTTTGCAGCATATGTGATGCATGCGACCAATTAATTTCTCTGTTATTATATGAAAGATTAGTTTTTACAAGTGCCACATACATTAATATAGGTCTCTTATACACATCTAGATGTGTATAAGAGACAGCCGCTACATAGCCCTTGCCCACAATTCAATATCTATTCCTTTCCGCTCGTAATCACGNTAATATCAAGTCAATAATAGCTGCTAATATCAAGTCAACAATAGCTGCTAATATCAAGTCAATAATAGCTGCTAATATCAAGTCAATAATAGCTGTTAATATCAAGTCAACAAATTGATAGGGGTCGAAGGGTGTCGATAAACAAAATGTACAAATTTTGATTTGGCTTACAAAACCTGGCATTCATATATGTATATTTTTTTAGGATAATTTATAAATTTTCCTCAATAACAAAATTTTGACATGGCAACTGACCGGCCAGAGGAATGGTTTAAAATCCCTCTAGCCACTCTATAGGATTTCATGGGTCATTTCTAAGAGCCTCTAAAAGTCGCAAAAAAAGCGCCAATGCCAATCAGAATTTTTTTTTTCATAAAAGCAGACGTTTTTCCCTATTTTCCAAAATCCTTAACAAAAGCAAATTTTACACATTTTCGATTCACTTGCACTAAAAATTGAATGAGTATCCCTGCTCAAGTTATACACCAGCAATGAGTGCATGCAAATTTCGTACAACTCTCTCATTATTCAACTTCTTTTTGGCTACAGGCAAGCAACATTTGCTGCACTAGCCTTGGGGTTCGGGAACTTTTCCCGGCGATGACTCATATTTTTACGCGCAATCCTGGTAGTTATAAAGGATCATTGTTTTGCCCTTGTGTGGGTGATCCTGACTCACTTTGGCCCTACAAAGGAGCGTATCAGTGCTACGTTCATTTCATTATTAAATTATTTGGAATTTTAATATAGAATTTTCTGTATAACATCTAAATTAATCGAATTTTCTGTGTACAGAAGTGAAGTGGCGCTAAAGAGGAAGGTGCCTGGGAAGGAGTCTGGGTTTCTTCAGAGTTCTTTTTATTTAATAAATTTGCTTCGCGCCATTACTCTGGCCCGTTTTCCTCATAATTTAGTTCAGTGGGTAAGAAAGTGTGTAACTATTTAAACAACATGACCCACTCATTTTCCTGCATGCACCGTAAACTTTTTGGGAACCCCACTTGACCCCCTGACCCCTTAACCCCTTGACCTCTTGACCCCTTGACCCCCTCGCACCCCTTGACCCCTTGCCCCAATCTCACCCCCTGGGGGTATTTTGCCCCCCTACTCAGGTGAATGGTATTTAAGGTGCCTACAATATTGCAGTATTGATTATAATGCTAAAATATATTATACAAATTCTATTGTTCGTCTCTCATCAATATAATAAACTACCGGGTGGACAAAACTGAATTTATATGAATTGTTGTCACGAGAATATATAAATTTGAATATTATAAAACTATTCAACTTCTGTTTAAACCTCAACAATAAATGGCAACATCAGATGTGATATCAAAATGCATGTTATCAAAATGTTATTAACATTAACATACGGAAATAAATGTCTGTGTCACTTCTAAAATAAAAATAACAAATGTTTGTCTTACTTATATAAATTATTGGGGAGCGCAGCCGTGCACCACCAATTTTGTGCACCAATAAGCCCTGAAACGAACGCCTTGGATCTCTCCGGACATCCACCAATCAGCCGTGAACCACTCGGCTTTGTCTTCCTCCGGCCTCGCATAGAACCTGCCGTGCACCACCAGGCCTGTCTCTTATACACATCTTTCCGCTTTCAAAAAAACATATGAATGTTAAACAACGAAATCTCACTCAACCCTACGCATGCATTTCAGGCGAAATTTGACGACACAAGCTAAGACTTGTGAGAGGAACGCAAAAGCACCCAAGACAAACGAGATTTTGCTAATCTCATAAGCGATGAGATCAAGGCAGAAAAGGCCGACATTTTTGCAAGAAAATTGCAATTTCTGTCCCTTGATCAGTGTAATAC
>NW_025933404.1:7000-19129 GCF_000764305.2 Hyalella azteca
GTTGACATAACGGCATAATGTTGACATAACGGCATAATGTTGACATAACGGCAAAATGTTGACATAATGGCATAATGTTGACATAACGGCATAATGTTGATAACGGCATAATGTTGAAATAGCGGCATAATGATGGCATAACAGCATAAATTTGACATAACGGCATAAAGTTGACATAACGGCAAAATGTTGCCATAACGGCATAATAATGACATAACGGCATAATGTTGACATAACAGCATAAATTTGACATAACGACATAAGGTTGACATAACGGCAAAATGTTGACATAACGGCATAGTTTCGACATAACGTCATAATGTTGACATAACGGCATAATGTTGACATAACGGCATAATAATGACACAACATCATTATGTTGACACAACGGCATAATGTCGACATAGCGGCATAATGTTGACATAACGGCATAATGTTGACATAACGGCATAATGTCGACATAACAGCATAGTGTTGACATAACGGCACAATGTTGACATAACGGCACAATGTTGACATAACGGCATAATGTTGACATAACGGCATAATGTTGACATAACGGCATAATGTTGACATAACGGCATAATGNCAAGAGGAGTGTATTAATTTACTGACGACTCTTTGAGGTCACATAGTTATCTATGTAATCTATGTAAAGATGAGTATAAAGCATCCATTGCTCTCAAAAACATATTCAACATAAATGTGATCGTGTGGCTTCAAGTAACCCAGAAATTAGATGGAATATATATTCAGACTACAAATTATCAAATAAAATATGTGGAAACGTACAAATGAAACATCAGATTAAATTGATCTAAAGCTCTAATTATTCATCTTGCCTTTATCATATTTACGAGTCCGGTCTGGGTTGGAATGTTGGACTTCAGAAGTAGATGCTACAGCTTCACTCACAACTGGAGGCACAGAATCCACATAAAGGGACAATTTGGGTTGAGCCAACAGTTGTTCACCTGTAAAAAGAGTATTCAAAGGAATTGCTCCCCAAAAAAGGAGACATGCAAACTATATTAAAGAAATTCAAATGCTGTTAATTTACCATGTGACCCATTCTACTAATCGTTTCTAATAAAATTTCCTCAGTATACAACACACCAGTCAGCTAAAGAAATGATTAAGCAATAGATTAGGCATAGCTTAGCATGGGCCAACAGGTCTGGATAAGGACCACTAGAAACTGTAGCAACTTTTCCAATCACTATGATAATTTCATTTAAGAATCTGCTCAATAGATGCACATTAAAACGTCTGGGTACTACAATACTACAATGTACAAACTAGAGGACTTCAGGTCAGTTCACTCAGTCAAGTCAGTTCCGTCAGTCAAGTCAGTTCCGTCAGTCAAGTCAGTTCCCTCAGTCAAGTCAGTTTAATCAATCAAGTCAGTTCCCTCATTCAAGTCAGTTCACTCTGTCAAGTCAGTTCCCTCAGTCAAGTCAGTTCACTCAGTCAAGTCAGTAAACGGTAACTAGTGCAGGGGAACTAGTGAATTTTTTATACGGTGACTAGTGCAGGGGAACTAGTGAACTTTTTATACGGTAACTAGCGCAGGGGAACTAGTGAACTTTTTACACGGTAACTAGTGCAGGGAACTAAAATTAAAGAGATAATGCACTCGTATCCATAAATTAAATATACTCTCCAAATAGTGACGTGCTTACTCACCCATTGCACAGGCAGAGACCTGACGTATCACTGATACGTCTTTATGTCGGGCCAAACTGGGTGACCCATTAAGGGCAAAAAGCTAGCGTGGAGTGTTGATTGCTGATTTGCATTGAAGTCGATTAATTTATACTGTTTTCGCTATTTGTAAGATATTTTTGAGTAGATATGAGCGCTAAACAGTCAAAATCTGCGCGCGCTAAGTATCGTGTCTGAGTGCGGAAATGATATTAAATTATATAAAATTCTCTTCACCGTTTGATATTTTTTCCATTCATTAATTTAGTAAATTTGCGAATATGTTTTTGAAGTACTACTATATGACGTGGATAAGTTTAATGACATTTAAACCCTGTGAGCAGGTCTGTAGTATTTAGTGTTGTGATTTAAATTTAATGAAAGATTAATTTTCACTATTTCATCTCGTGGCACCCAATGTTACCGGAAGATTGATGAACACATTCATTGTACATCCGAAATCAAATCAAGCGTTGATCTCAAACTCTATATGGAAGGTGTTTTATTTCGATAGTGGAATCAAGCCGCTATTTAAACATTCAGCGGCTGAGGAATTGTGTAACTTATTTCAATAGTAATACAAAAATAACTACATGATTCCGTCACTCCAGAAACTCCAACTTCTCCGCGCTATTCGATGGATTCTTTGTTCGCCACATGTTTTGCGCTCCGCTGACTCTACATCGTTTAAGTATTATATATATATATATAGTCCAGACTCCGCGGGGTCCCGAGTTGTGGTCTGTCCTTTGCTGTGAGAGGTGCAAGATAAATTATTTTTAAAGCAATATCTACCTCACATTCTTCGTACATCATGTACGAAGCAACGATCTGTGCTTCGTGCATGATGCAAAAGCAAATGAAATGAGAGTTCATTTACTATTGTTGTGAAAATACTACCAACCTCTGTGCAGCATGTAAACGCTCGGCATATGAAGTGACAGATTTTCTCTTTTGGCGAGTGCTCTAACAATTTGATAGATTTTGCCTCAGTAAAATGTTGTGCAGAATAAATTTGCTCGGTTGATTACTCGAGCGAAGGATTCTCTAGATGAGTCGTAACCTTTTTTACTTCGCGGATATCGCCCACTGCGAGGTTGATGCGTGCCGCATTCCACGTGATGGGACAGGAGTACACAGAATCCGCGTCTCCAATTCCCATTTCATTGTGAATTGCATCATTTAACGGTTCATTAACGTATTGTCCATCCACCGCCACAGCTGAAAGACGATCAATTTTCATTACGATTCATCTAGAAAACTAAAGAAGATTCGACTGATTATGAACTTTACTATTACTAAAGTAATAGTAAATATAATGGTAATAGTAATAGTAATTACTACTAAATGAAGTATTGCAATTATATTAGAAACGATCAGTGTTCCCTGGAATCAACCAGATAAATTATTCTCAGGATAGCAATACGAGAACATAATAAGCAGAACATCATTAATTGACAATCAACTAATCACACTAATCGAGTTTGGCATTGCGTTTCGTGAACTAATTTTTGATACATCAGTAACCTTAAAAAATCCTTAATATATATGGAAGGTGCGCAGCTGGCGTAAGAGATACCCATCGCAGCCACCTAGGAGGTTTAAAAACCGAGCCTCGCGAATATATACCATTTGTCAAAGGAGAGAGTTTTAGATTGCAAGGAAGTAGGAACAAGAACTGTCATTCGAATGAAATGAAAGAGAAGAAACATTGAATTCATCCATTAAACAAAAAAGCAGAAACCTACCGTCAGACGCAATTATACTGGTCGAGTAACACAACATCAATGCGACTAAAAGCAAGAACGGATTCAAGTCTATAAGGAAAGTACAGACATGATATCGATAAACATCGTTGGGGCTCAGAGAGGTCCCTTGTAATTTGACAAGGTACGGTTACGCAATAATAAAATATGGAAATTGAGATTATAATCACCTGTCATGTGGGTGAGGTGAGCATGAGGCAGATTAACCCTTTTAACTATGTTGGCAACAATATCCTTAGTTCTTTTGCTGTGCCTCCAGCCAAGATGTTTCCTGCCACGACGAAGTCCACCTCATCTTCCGAATCCTCAGAGCTTAGGTCTTCTACGTTCGGAGTGCACTCTCCTTGCTGATCTCTGGCATTGTAAACCAGGGGGACTTCCAATTGGGAAGACCACTTTGATTCCCTCATGCATTGCAACGATTAGGATGCATTGGTTGAACTTCCTGTTGATAGTTCTTTATCAACAGTAATCTAAAATTCCTAGGAATATTGGTAGAAATGAGCGGAGTTAGCAGCGTAGTGGATATTCTGTTCGCTATGTGTATAGTGGCTGCCCTTAGTATGGCATTAAAACTGTTCCTGAAATAAAGAACTGAATACTTCTGAATGCAAAAATCATTGTCAACAAAATATTAGGTTACAATACCAAATAAGTTTTAGTTTTCGCCAAAGCAATTTATTTGTGGTACTTACTACTACATGCCCAAATTCTACAATGTCACCACCTGCACTGCTGATTAAGAATAGAATAGAAGTGAATTAAAGTGTCTGCACTGAAGAAATAGGCCCATATCCAGCAGGCATCTGACGTTGAAACAACGTTGATTATTGGTTGATTTCGGGTTGAAATGTTGAACAACCAAAATTAAACGTCATATCAACGTCGAAATCTGACCAACACTAGAAGGGTCGTAAAACAACCTTATTTCAACATTGAAACAACGTCGATGTTGGTACGTTGAATGTTTATTTATTTTTAAACGTCCGATCAACGTCAAAATCTGACCAAAACTAGAACGGACGTAAAACAACCTTATTTCAACGTTGAAACAACGTCGATATTGGTACATTGAATGTTTATTTATTTTTAAACATCCGATCAACGTCGAAATCTGACCAAAACTAGAACAGATGTAAAACAACCTTATTTCAACGTTGAAACAACGCCGATATTGATGCGTTGAATGTGTATTTATTTTTAAACGTCCGATCAACGTCGAAATGTTACCAAAACTAGAACGGACGTAAAAAAACCTTATTTCAACGTTGAAACAACGTCGATATTGGTACGTTGAATGTTTATTTATTTTTAAACGTAAACGGACGTAAAACAACCTTATCTCAACGTTGAAACAACGTCGATAGTGGTACGTTGAATGCTTATTTAATTTTAAACGTCCGATCAACGTCGAAATCCGACCAAAACTAGAACCACGTAAAACAACCTTATTTCAACGTTGAAACAACGTCGATATTGGTACGTTGAATGTTTATTTATTGCTAAACGTCCGATCAACGTCAAAATCCGACCAAAGCTAGAACGGACGTAAAACAACTTCATTTCAACGTTGAAAAATGGTCGATATCGGTACGTTGAACGCTTAGCTATTTACTAGCACGGAATTAATGTTATCACACCAACATTGAATGAAATACATATATATAAGTGAACGGTTAATGACCAGAGAATGCATTTCAATTTTCGAGGAGTTAAACAATTCTTTACCTTATTTTATTGCTTATCAGCTGCCGTGGTCAAGGTTGCTAATTTATAAAGCGTCGCGCGGTCTCCAGCGATCCCGGGTTCGAATCCTGCTACGGACGAAAAATAGGTTGGTCCTTCAACGTTGATTCAACTAGAGAATTTGACGTTGCAGCAATGTCGTATTGTAACGTCAGTACGACGTTTCATGAGAGACGTGGCTTCAATTTTCATTCTAAAACTCTTTTCACAGTGATCTCAACGTCGTAATAGGTAGTTGTTTCAACGTCGATTCAACCTTAGAATTCAACATTGCAGCAACGTCGTAGTAGCAACATTGATTCAACGTTGCATTGTAACGTCAGTACGACGTTTAATTAAAAATGTTGCTTCAATTTTCATTCTAAACCTCTTTTCACCCCGATCTCAACGTCATAATTGGTAGTTGTTTCAACGTCGATTCAACCATAGAATTCAACGTTGCAGCAACGTCGTAGTAGCAACATTGATTCAACGTTGCATTGTAACGTCCGTACGACGTTTTATGAAAGATGTTGCTTCAATTTTCATTCTAAACCTCCTTTCACCCCGATCTCAACGTCGTAATAGGTAGTTGATTCAACGTTGATTTAACCGCCGAATGCCTGCTGGGTAGCCTCTTGTCGATTCTTGTACTTTTCGTGACATGATTCACAAGGAATCCGGCCTTTGGAACCCGAACTTTCCATAACTGACGATTGATTGAGATAGTTGCTGGAATTATTTCCTGGTTCGTAAGGTGCTAGGCATTTTAAGACTGAACATATACTCCTGCATCACTTCGTCTAGTCTGTTCTTGAAGGCGTTAATACTCGGCGCGTCAACGATGCTATCAGGGAGGCTGTTCCACATGTCAGTGACTCGAAGCGAGAAGAAATGTTGTCGCATATGTAACCTGAAACACCGCCGCGAAGTTGAAATAATTTCGGGTAGCGTACCAACTCGGTGGAGACTTTCGTACCGATTCTAAACACAAGGGCTAAGGAGTCGCTGTTTGGTCCGGCTCTAAATTCCCTTGCGTTGGAGAGAGGAGGAATGAACACAAGGAAATTTTCGTAGTGTACTGGTAATCATCAGGCGAATTACGAGATTCTTCATACGAGGGCGCACAATTTATTAATCATCTTAGTTCAAAAATTCACGGAAAAAGGATTGACGCTTCAGGGGTACAAACAGCCGAGAAGCTATCCAGCATGAGCCCTAATACACAGCTGCGAGTAACAAAATGGATAGCAAATGGTAAGGGAACTAGCCGCACCGAGATACCAACAACCAGCCGCAGAGACTAGGGGTTCTATCCCTAATAATACACTGCCAAGAAACACAAATATGGACAGCAAATGATACGGGAACTAGCCGCACCGAGATGCCAACGACAAGACGCAGAGACTAGAGGTTCTAGCCCTATTACACTGCCAAGAGATTCTCAAAAATGTATAGCAAATGGTACGGGAACTAGCCGCACCGAGATGCCAACGATCAGCCGCAGAGACCAGGGGTTCGAGCACTAGTACACTGCAAAGAATCACAAAAAAAGGCAGCAAATGGTACGGGAACTAGCCGCACCAAGATGCTAGCAACCAGCCGCAGAGACTAGGGGTTCTGGCCCTAGTGCACTGCCAAATTCCGATTGCTCCCGAACGTGGAAGGTATTGGAACTCCAGTGGAAGGTATCCTCCCGTAGAACTCCCACGACACGGGAGGCAGAAGCTGTACCAGAACGCTGACAAATATACTCGAGTGTAGAGGATATTAGTCCCCACAACACGAGAAGTGCTCGGTACGGGAATTAGCCGTACCATAGCGCTACCAGCAACTGGAACTAACCAAGAACTCTACCTACGTCGTAATTAGTCCTTTAGGGGGTCTCTTAACGAGATATGTCCAGAACTACGGTGGAGTTTTACCTTGAAAGCCCAGATCTGGCTCCTTCCCTGAATTCGAGTCGAAACGCCTGCACCCCCACCTAGTACCAGTGAGCACACACAATTTGCCTGCGAGGGGTAACTCAGCTAAAATAACCTTTCCTCAACAGCCCGTTTACAATGTACAAGAAATTGGCTAATAAAATCGCCTATATGCAAAAAAGTTAATATAGTGTATTACAATAAAATAGAATCATAATATAATCCTTTGGTTACATAAAGATAAGTGAAAGTTGATATAAGATAGAATAACTCTCGAGGATAACTAACTCGCGAGCGCGTGAGTTGATACCAGTTCGTCAATAGTCTAGACAAATGAACATTGACTAAAAGCATTATCAAATACAATAAGAAGTATTATCACATAAAATCATGTTGATAAAGAGTTTAACCGTTTGACAACATGACAGTCATGACCCCAAGTTATAATCGACATCTTATAGAACATTTACCTCTAAGATGTCTAGCCTGCTTACGCAAGATGGCGACGCAGCCGTATTTACCTTAACGATGGTATCGTAGATTGACAGCACCTATTCTCGTACAAGAGTAAATATATACGATTATCACATAAGATAAAGTCATTTGACAAACTAATGACACATTAAAGCGATTAAATCATAGGACAAGTAATAATTTACAATTAACATATCATAGAAATAAGTCTAAACGTGGTCAGAGCTAACAGACGACACGTGTTGCTTAGCAGACGATTGCAACGCAACACTTCCGACAGATTATATCACAGCAAAGGAGATACGTGTTACAGTCCTAAAATAAATGTATTCAACCATTATTGAATCATTAATCTAACAAAAGAACATCATCAAAATAACACGTGATCAAAACAATACTCCTAAAAAAATATCACATAATATGCATCCCGTCACACATGGATGTGTTACAACGCAGTTTTTTTAGTTTATAGCAGTGGCCCCTGGTGTTGGTTCTTGTTTCAAATTCTGGTAATCTTTCTGGGACCTTGCATAAACCTTGGGTATACTTGTATACTTCAATGAGGTCGCCACGCAGACGTCGATAACAGAAGCTTGGAAGCTTCATAATCTTTAATCTTTCCTGATATGACTTGCCCTTCAAGCCTGGAATTATCCTTGTTACACGTCTTTGAACACTATTCACTAAGTCACTGTCAGACACTGGAACATCGCACTGCTCGGCGTGAGCCCGCACAGCTGAATGAGGGGGGCGCGATAGTAAGTTACCAGTTCTACAACTCTGCCCTTATGTTCTGCGACCCTAGAATAAAGATTGCGAGACGTCATCCGACGTACGCAGATGCACATCGTGCACAACTATATTTATAAACTAGGGACGCTCGCATATGCATAGGGTTGAGTATCTTTGTACCTAAAAAAAAGAACCGATTTTAAATTGGTTGACCAATATAACACGTAGGTTAACCAAAAATTTAAAAGCAAAGAAAATAGCCAGAAAATTCACCATCCCATTAATTTTGATTTAAGATTAATGGGATTCAAACACTTTTACATCGGGGCTTTCGAATTTGTTCTACTTACAATATTCTGCATGCTGAATTCGAATTTTTACGCAATATTTTTTCGCTTAATGGATTTCCGACTAATCTGGTGTTTACCCAAATAAAGAAATTCATGTCCAAGCGGTACAATGAGGTTGCCCCCGAGCGCGACAGCAGGGATGTTGTTTATTGATCTCTTCCATATTTCGGCCCTGCGTCCGAAACTATGTCAAGGGAGCTAAAACTTCTGTTTTCTAAGTATTTCGGAAATGTTAACCTACGTGTTATATTGGTCAACCAATTTAAAATCGGTTCTTTTTTTAGGTACAAAGATACTCTCCCTATGCATATGCGAGCGTCCCTAGTTTATGAATATAGTTGTGCACGATGTGCATCTGCGTACGTCGGATGACGTCTCGCAATCTTTATTCTAGGGTCGCAGAACATAAGGGCAGAGTTGTAGAACTGGTAACTTACTATCGCGCCCCCCTCATTCAGCTGTGCGGGCTCACGCCGAGCAGTGCGATGTTCCAGTGTCTGACAGTGACTTCAAAGTTTTAGCTTCCAGTTCCGGTGTTTCTGATTTGCGCATTTTAGAATCATTGTATATTTTTAAACAGAGGCCTAGTTTAAATTTAGCTTTTAGCTCTTACCCGCTTGAAATTGTAAATAGATAGGTTTTACAGCTTAGGTTTTTTGTTGCAATCATGACTGTACTAATTACTGATTTATCTGTGTTCTAGAATTTTCGAACTGACGATGGAGCTGGACTCCGAAACGTTTTCTTTAAAGATACTATGAATTTTTGTGGAGTTTTCTTTGCTTTTAAGTTTTTTGTAATCTTGCTGATCATTATTCTTGCCAAGGTGGATTACTTTACATTTGTCAGCGTTAAAACGCAGCTGCCACTTATCAGACCAGTCAACCAACCTGTCAAGATCACCTTGCAGCTGTACTTTTTGCGATGTATTCTTCACTTCACAGGATAGAATGCCTGGGAAGTGGCGAGCTGCAACCTTGGAAATTACACACTGAATTACAGCTCGCATGTACGACGTTCTCGGTTACGTTGAGTGAACGTTTCATGAATTTGCTTCGTTCCTCTGCATGTAGAATAGCAGACTGGCGATTGGCGAAGGGACGACTGAACGTGAATGCTGAGCGAAGACTTGAAGCCATCCACCTACCACCGTTTTCTCTCATCTTCATCATTTTTGCACCGAGTCCCTGAGTTGAGTGAGGGCTTCCAACTTCTCTTGGTCGACAAGTAAGCCAGCAGCAAAAGATGAACCTAGAGTTTTTTCACTATCTCTGAAGGTGCCCCTGATCTTAAACACTGGGCACAGTGTTTACAGGTGATCATAAAGAAGGAATCCTCATTTTCTCTAGTGATCGTCAGCAAATTCTCATCGGATGCATATATTTCTTCTAGATTCGAACATGTTTTGAAAACTGATTAAATGCTTGTACTGCACACACTTGCACTACCTGAGCGTATGCCTTGGACAACCGATAATGAATCAAACTTTTTAAAAATTTCTGTTAATTTTTCATTATTTCTATGTGACTGACGCTTCCAGAGTCGCATGTGGGACTTGCAGTGCGAGTAAGGTAAGTATCAATTGGTACTTCGTGATTAATTGTTGTCGTAACTCTGTCCGCAGGGGTCGGCTCTTCAATTGGCATTTTTCTAAAGCGTTCAGACGTCCAATCTCTGCCTAAAGCCGTCAGCATTTGATTGTCCGTTTCTACCCGTAGTTCAGATGCAGAAGTAGCACTGTTGCCAGCAGACTACAATTCGGTTGCCTTCTCTACCCAGAATTCCAGTGCCGAAGTAGCAGTGTTACCAGCTGCTTCCAACTCGGGGGTCGTTACTCCGAATGATTCAGAAGCTGTATAAGACTTGACAACTACATCTTTATAGCAGGCCCCACTTCCATTGTCGTCACGTTAGAAGGCCCCAATTTCGAGGTTACTCTGTCGTCATCCGGTGGCACCGTTTTTTTGCCAGAAATAAATGAATTACAGGCATTTAACGGGCAAAATGTTCATCAAATTTGAATCTATTTTTGCTCTTTTTAGTACACTTAAAGCCGAAATCTTTCGATATTTCCAAAAATTTCTTGCGGTTCTCAAACGTTATGGCCTGAACAAAATCATGGTAACCCATGGCAGAGTGAAATTTTTTACGGTTTTTGGTCAGAGTAGTTTAATAGCTATAACACAGATGATAATACTGGCGGTTTCTAAGACAAAGTAAGCATACACTGGCCTGACGAGATTCCTTGTTTACCAGAGAAGGTTTCTCCAATTTAGTATAGTATCTTCGTCATTGAAGAATAGGCCTGGATAGGCCTGTCGCCGATTTTTATTTAGCTCTTTTAGAGTTATACCGCTATTGTGAACGCCAATCTGTAAGAGATTTTGTATAATAACGCGCTCGTCATACAATGCAATTTTTCATAAATACATTATCAATAGTTAACTCAAAAGACTTTAAATTAAGTTTGTGCATCATTTGAAAACTTACAAACTTATTAGTCTTCTGGGCTACTTTTCCTGAACTGAAGGCATTAAATTCACCAGAGGAGTGTATTAATTGACTGATGACTCTCTGAGGTCACATAGTTATTTATGTAATCTATGTAAAGATGAATGTAAAGCATCCATTGCCCTCATGAACATATTCAACATAAATGTGATCGTGTGGCTTCAAGTAACCAAGAAATTTAATGGAATATATATTCAGACTACAAATTATCAAGTGAAATATGTTGAAACATATAATTGAAACATCAAATTAAATTGATCTAAAGCTCTAATTATTCATCTTGCCTTTATCATATTTACGAGTCCGGTCTGGGTTGGAATGTTGGACTTCAGAAGTAGATGCTACAGCTTCATTCCCAACTGGAGGCACAGAATCCACATAAGGGACAATTTGGGTTGAGCCAACAGTTGTTCACCTGTAAAAAGAGTATTCAAAGGAATTGCTCCCCAAAAATGGAGACCTGCAAACTAGCTGCCAGCTATATAAAACAAATTCAAATGCTGCTAATTTACCATGTGACCCATTCTACTAATCGTATCTAATAAAATTTCCTCAATATACAACACACCAGTCAGCTAAAGAAATGATTTAGCCATAGACTAGGCATAGTTCAGCATGGGCCATCAGGTCTGGATAAGGATCACTGTAAAGTTCAAGTAAAGGACGACTCCAAGTAGATTCGAAAAATTAACCATAACTGCCACCGATCCTCAACAAGGGATAAATGAAAGCATGCTAAATAAATATTTATTGAACCAAACACGCTAATTGAATACTAACAAATGAAAGGTTAAAAAAACGGTCCTAGTAACTAAGCTAGGAACTAAGCTAAGCTGCACAAGATAGGTAACACGGCAAAAAATACGCAGTAATGGTAGTACACAGCAATGTTAGTACACAGCAATGGTAGTACACAGCAATGGTACTAGTACACAGCAATGG
>NW_025933405.1:0-972 GCF_000764305.2 Hyalella azteca
TTGAGATATAATAAGATGCGTGCATATAAGGTGACCAGATGTGTATACACGGCCACAACTGGCTGCCACTAATTTTACCGGCCGATAAAGGCTGGGTCACGCAACTACTGAACCAATTGATAAACATTGGGCCAGTAGTTGCGGCCACTACAACCGGCCAGTGTCAGCCGTCATTACATATACTAGGAGCTTCTTGAGCCAGTATAGCGCGCGATGGCCAGTAAACTCAAACATGTTTGAGTTTAGTGATCGGTGAGCGGTGTGATTGTACCTTGCGAAATCTGACGAATCTTTCATTCACTTAATGATTCTTTGGTATGGCATTCAGCAGAGATGGTTAATGGTAAAGTTTATATTTCTTTATGGATTATGTTAGTTATACGCACATATGACTAATATTATTTCATCGAATATAATTGGTAATGATTTGTGTTTTTTTTTTCTGTCACTCACAATTTTAGGTGACTTCGAGGCGATTTTTTGATTTTAGATCTTTTTTCGATTACTATTGTTAGTTGATTGTTACTGACCATAACTGTAGCTACCAGATTTTTCCAATCCGACAGCTTTGACGACTGTGCATGTATGCCTAACCAAAGAGTTAGACTAAAAATCCTGCTGAATGCCTCATATCTGGATACTTTCTGTTGTTACTCGCCTCGAGCAAATGAAACAATATGCCGCACAAATAAGACAATGCTGATATTTTTAGCACATTTTCTCATTTATTGAAAAAAAGGCGCTATGAATAATTTCATATAATCGTATCTTTATTTATAAGGTAGTGAAGCAAGATTTAACTTCGAAAATTTTTATTTAATTTAGTAGTCTGAATAATAACTTTAAGCTTGAAATCTTGTTGAATTTCTGGAGTCGGGACGGTTTCAATTACGCCAAAAGGTAAGCCAAGAGATAATGAATTGCTGGACCGCGTCAAGTGAAGCGGTAACAGGTAAGTCGCGGCTGCTGCTC